>NC_072467.1:17875980-17878480 GCF_027596085.1 Anoplopoma fimbria
TTTATAACTATATATATATATATAATAAATGCATCTTAAAACATTATTTTATAACTTTTGGCACAGTTCCTATCAGAACAAACCTCTCTCTTCCTCTGGGCTTCTGTCAACCTCTGCCTGGCCCTCAGTCAGTGTGCCACTGTCACCTGCCTGGCCCTCATTGAGTGTGCCACTGTCACTTGCCTGACAAAAATCAGTATAAAGGAGACTAGCTGCTAGATTTCTTTTTCCAATTCAAAGAAGACACAGGTAAATTCAAGTAACAAATAGAGAGTTTAGCTACGGTTTATGGAGTATATTCTTACCTCTTCCTCCATCATCACCACCTCTGCTGTTAGCTTCGTGAATACCATGTCCTTGGTGCCGTGGTCTTCCAAGAAAGCCAGGTCTTTGAACCGTGGATCGAGCACTGCAGCATAGTAGAGGAGGTCTTGGAGATACGTGTAGCGACCATCAAAATCCTGTCGGAATCGCTCCTTCATCACAGAAATTTCCAGCAGATCGCTCTCATCTGGCTGGAAATGCTTCTGAAGTTTGGCCTGTATTGGGGAGATCATTGAGATAGTGGGGTGTTTTTCCTCACTGAGGAGTGTTGTTGCCACTTTCAGAGGGGACATCAATTTGATGACCTCTGGGATCAGTGTCATGTCTTCCTCTGTCAGGCTGGCTAATCCTTCTCCCCTCTTTATCTTCCTTGACAGAAGAGTGTTCAACACAGCAGGCTGCTGCTCCCAAAAACGCTCCAACATGTCAAGTGAACTGTTCCATCTTGTGGGAACATCATGGATGAGCTTGTGATTTGGCATGTGTAACTGGGCCTGCATTTCACGTAGAACCTCAGTTGCTTGTGGGCTTCTGTGAAAAAAGTTGTAATCTTCCTCACTTTCACCAGAAGCTCTGACACCCTGTCCACCTTCAGGGATTTTTGTGAGGCCAGATTGAGCGTGTGCGCGATGCATCGCACATGGGGGTTTATCTCTGCACGAACTCCAGCCAGTAACATATTTTTTGCGTTGTCCGTGACCAACGCTGGGTTCTTGTCTGCGATGTTCCATGTGCAACAAACGTCCTTCAGTAAAAGTCCCAGATTATTCCCTGTGTGAGCCTCGTTGAACGGTCTGGTTTGAAGGACGTGGTTTTGTAAAACCCACTCTTCATCGATGTAATGTGCCGTTACGGTGACATAGGAGTCAGTGGCGCGAGACGTCCAACCATCAACTGTAATAGCAACTCTTTTGGCATTGCTCAACGATTTAGCTATTTCATGCCTCACTTTTTCATACAGAAGAGGGATTTCTTTATCTGTGAAAAGCTTCCTATTCGGGATGTGGTACCTCGGCTCCAGAATGTTTAGGAGGTATTGGAAGCCCTCGTTTTCAACAACACTGTAAGGCTGAATATCTTTGCAAATAAAGAAGGCAATGGCTTCGGTTATTGCCTTTGATCGAGCTGAGTTGGTAGCCAGCGGGGCATGAAAAAAGGTGGAAATACTTTGCGCAGGTGTACTTGTTGAGGCAGCCACTGTAGCCATAGATGAATCGGAGGATGAGGCAGACGTCTCACCATGTCGCCTCTTCAGGTGAGTACCTAAATTAGTCGTGCTGCCTGTGTACTTTATGGCAGCACGACATATTTTGCATATTGCATGGGTCTTATCCAATTTTCCATCTTTCTTTGCAAAGCCAAAGTTTTGCCAAACCTTGGACTTATTGCAAGCTTTAGGGACGTATAACTCCTCATCAGCCATTGTAACTCTCCCGAACACTCCTTCAACTCGCGCGATACTTGGCCGCGACACTTGGCCGCGACACTTCACGAGAATCTGCCACTGACAGCAGTGGAGATGAGAGCGCGTTTAGGAAACAGTTAGAGAGGGGGAATCTAGAAATATACAATTGTACCGGATTATACCGATGCAAAATTTTTAGGTACGATGCATCGCGGTTCATCCCACATTGTATCCGATGCACCCATTTTTGATCCGGGCCATCGCATCGTGAGCTTTTATGATGATGCATCGGTGCGAACCGGTGAATCTTCCCATCCCTAGTGTATATGTATGTGTATGTATGTATATATGTATGTATGTATGTATATGTATGTATATATATATATATGTACAGTGGGGGAAATAATTATTTGATCCCTTGCCGATTTTGTAAGTTTGCCCACTGACAAAGAAATGAACGATCTATAATTGTTATGGTAGGTTTATTTTAACAGTGAGAGACAGAATATAAAAAAAAATAATCCAGAAAATCACATTATATAAAAGTTATAAATTGATTTGCATTTGATTGAGTGAAATAAGTATTTGAGCCCCTACCAACCAGCAAGAATTCTGGCTCCCACAGACCGGTTAGATTAGTCCTTTCACTTTAAGAAAGTACTCTGAATCTCAACTCGTTACCTGTATGAAAGACATCTGTCTCAATTCATTACCTGTATAAAAGACACCTGTCCACAGAATCAATCAATCAGATTCCAACTTCTCCACCAT
>NC_072467.1:17883480-17888480 GCF_027596085.1 Anoplopoma fimbria
CCGTTATAACGTTGCTGATAATAATTTAAAAAAGGAGACAAAAACTCACCAATCGCGAGGTGCAGCCGATGGCCAAAACATTGCAGTCTTTTCCACTTATTGAGGCTCACAGCTTTGACGATGTTACTGCCATTATCAGTGGTGATACACACTTGACGAGCTTCTGTTAAGTTCCATGACATGAGAGCATCTTGTAATCCTTGCGCAATGATCTCGCCTGTGTGATCATCCGGGAAAAAGCACGTTTGGAGGCATGAACCCTTCAACTCCCAGTTGTCGATGTAATGTACAGTTAAACTGAGATATGGCTCACAGGTTCTGCTGGACCACAAATCCGTAGTTGTAGAGAAGTGGGTCACATTTGTTAGCTGGTGGGCCACCTTTTCTCTCACTTTATTGTATAACTCTGCAGAGCTTTCTCCGCAAAATATTTGCGACCAGGCAAGTGATACTTTGGGTCAAGCGTCTTTACAAGTTTTTGAAATCCGGGCTTTTCTACCACACTCACTGGGGCCATGTCTTTGGCGATGTAGTTAGTTACCGCGGCCGTGATTTCTCTCCATTTTGGACTTTTTTTGTCATACAGGATTGATTTGGAAAACGAAGAAGCCAGAGTCATTTGCGTCTGGGCTGATTGCTTTGGCGTTTGTGTGGGACCGGGAGATGTGGACATGCGGAGTTTCAGGCACTCTTCATTTTGTAGTGGGTGGATTTTCAAATGGTGGAACAAATTTGTGGTACTACTACCTTTTGTGGCAACGGATTTGCTGCATATTTTGCAGATAACCGTTGTTTGTGCAACATCTTCCTTGCGATAACCAAACCAGCGCCAGACGATGGATCCAGTGCTGTTCTTTTTTGGAACCAGTTCGTCCGCCTCGGCGCCTCCATCTTCCATTGCCGTTTCTGAATTCAACACGTAGGGCTAACGTTTAAACTCACTAAACTCTCTTCACTTCTTTCGTGCTCTCGTCTCCTCGTTCCCCGTTTCCTCCAAACAAACATGCGCGCTGCCTTGGCACCTCTCCGTCTCTGGGCGAGCGTGTGTGGGCGCGTGCATGTGACGTAAGTTGAGCGAGTGTGTGTGACTTTTTTTCCTGTGTCTGTGAGCGGGAAAGCGCTGCGCTAAAGCAAGTAACACTCGGCCGCGGCGGCTTAGAAACTGACGTAACAACATACACTCGATGTTCACGATATAGTCATTTACTACATCTCATGTAGAACAAGCCGCGATACATCGAGTATACTCGATATATCGCCCACCCCTAGTTGAGATCTGGAGACTGGCTAGGCCACTCCAGGACCTTGAAATGCTTCTTACGAAGCCACTCCTTCGTTGCCCGGGCGGTGTGTTTGGGATCATTGTCATGCTGAAAGACCCAGCCACGTTTCATCTTCAATGCCCTTGCTGATGGAAGGAGGTTTTCACTCAAAATCTCACGATACATGGCCCCATTCATTCTTTCCTTTACACGGATCAGTCGTCCTGGTCCCCTTGCAGAAAAACAGCCCCAAAGCATGATGTTTCCAGCCCCATGCTTCACAGTAGGTATGGTGTTCTTTGGATGCAACTCGGCATTCTTTCTCCTCCAAACACGACGAGTTGAGTTTTTACCAAAAAGTTCTATTTTGGTTTCATCTGACCATATGACATTCTCCCAATCCTCTTCTGGATCATCCAAATGCTCTCTAGCAAACTTCAGACGGGCCTGGACATGTACTGGCTTAAGCAGGGGGACACGTCTGGCACTGTAGGATTTGAGTCCCTGGTGGCGTAGTGTGTTACTGATGGTAGCCTTTGTTACTTTGGTCCCAGCTCTCTGCTTGTTGAGTTGAGTTTTTACCAAAAAGTTCCCCCACTGTATGTATGTATGTATGTATGTGTATATGTATGTGTATGTATGTATATGTATGTAGGGCTGTCACGGTTGAGGAATTTTCACCGCGGTGAAAACAGGGGGTGCAATATCGCGGTATGCGATATTATTGCACAATTTTTTTTAAATTTTTAAAATGCCGTTTAAGCGAGATAATGCACATTTAAATTCAAAACACACCCGTAACCGGAGTTTTGTCAGCGAACTTTTCGGACACAACGGAGCTGAAGGTTTGTGTGGAACCAGTTGCCATGGAGAATACGTCACCACTTTGCCAACAGTACGTTTGTTACTAAATTTATATTTATATTACTTTACTTTGTGTAGTGCCGAACAACTCCCCTTACCTGTTCTAAAATCAGCGCAAAGCACGGCCTCTTGGGGCTTATTGCTTAATTTAAAAAAGGTTATTAAAAAAAAGACGAGGCAATTTTATAACACTTCTTATTTATTGAATGCAGATCAAAGGGCGGTAACGGCACAGATGCAAGTTGTTTCTCCTGATTGAACTTAAAAACTAAATTCAGGAGAAGGCTGAACGTTTAAATGCATAAAATAAAATATTATATAATATAAAATTAAGTAGCCTATACAAAATAAGATAAACCAGGCACTACAATTTCACATTCACACACACACACACACACACACACACACACACACACACACACACACACACACACACACACAGGGCGATGATTTATAACTCGGTCATGTCCTTGTTACGAGCAAGGAAAACCAGCATGTTAACCTTATGCGGTTTGAGAGAGGATCTGAGAGGGGTGACAACATTTCCAGCGACACTGAAAACCCTCTCGGATGGTGTGCTTGTTGCGCAAATACACATGTACTTGCGTGCCACTTTGGAGAGCAAGGGAAATCTCTCCTGGTTGTTGCACCACCATGCCAGGGGGTTGTCATTCGAGTCGATGGGTTCCTCCTGCAGGTAGCGAGTGAGCTCCAGGTCGGCTCTGGCTCTCTTCGGGACGGTTGCAGACGTGCTTGTCCGTGACTTCAGCAGGTCTCCGAGCGTTCTTTTTTTGGTGGGTGGTGGCACCGCTGTCTGCGCCAAGGACTCTGGCTGGTCAGCAGCTGACGCACTGGCACCGCTCTCTCTGTCTTCCGTGTCCAACATTTCATTGATCAGCGCGCACTTTGTCTCCTCCTCCGCATACTCATCAAAATTGTTGCCCCGATATCTTGGGTCCAGCAAGCAGGACTTTGCCAAAGTTGCTTGTAGAGCAGCTGGTCTGTACTTCTCCTCGAGAACACTGCACATCTTCCGCTTGATGTCTGAGGTCAGAGTGGTGTCCTCGTCTGATGGTTTTAAGACATCTTCCGTGAGGAGTTTCAGGACAGGTTTAATTGATGAGACCGTGACGTAGTTCTCGCCAGACAGCAGATCCGTAAAATCAGCCGCTGGCTTTAACGCCGCGTTCACCGACTCCAAAACTGCAATGTCCTGCCAGCTGGGGATGAGATGCTGATGCCGCCGATCATCCAAAACTCGTTTTATGGCGGGGATTTGCTCCAAGACTCGGTCCACCATTTTTTGTTTGGAGCCCCATCTTGTTGGACAGTCCTGAATGGACGGAGTAATATAATTATTGAACTGAAATAACACCAGCTTATTATTATTTTTTAAATAAAAGTCAACATTTACCATTATTTTTCGTTTCAGTGTATTTTTTTCTAAAAGAAAAATATTTTTTAAGCATCTCAAAAAGCTAAATAATCACAGCAAGACGGGAAAATAGCCTGTCGGCTGCAAGTGCGTTTCAACTAGGTGTTTATTTTGACAAATCATAATATGGAGGCTCAATGAACAGGCCCAATTGTGTTATTAAGTGGACTTACAGTGGGTTACAATTAAATATAACTTCTGAAAGCTAGCTTACCATTATGAGTACGTGCTGCGGGGTTTGAAGCTCCGCTTGCGCTTTCGCCAGATCCCTCCTCTTCAGCCAGCTCTGGGAGAACGCACCCACTAAGGTGTGGCACTGGCCCATTGCTCGCGATGTGCGATCTTTAACGCTTGCCATTGCGTTTGTCACTGCCAAGTGTAGATTGTGTCCGAAGCAGTTCAGCCACGTCCAGCCCAATTGTCTCACTGCTGCCACGATGTTTGCCCCGTTATCTGTCGTTACGCACGCCAGCTTCTTCTCATCCAGGGACCACTCATCAAATGCGCTGCGTAGAGCCTCTGCGATGTTGTCAGATGTGTGATTCAGGGGCATAAACACTGTTTCGAGGCAGCGTGATTTTAGAGTCCAGTCTGTGGTCAGGTAATGAACAGTAAGACTCATGTAAGGAGTCATGTTCACACTTGACCACATGTCAGTGGTGGCAGAGAAAAAGTCCACACTTCTGAGCTCACTCTGAACTGATGCTCTTACTGAATTGTACATTTTAGGCACAGCAGTTTCTGAGAAGTAGGTTTTTCCTGGCAACTCATATTGCCTATCAAATTTCTCGAGCAGTGACTTGAAAGAAGGTTTCTGTACAGTGGAAAACGGCACCATCTCCTCAACTAGATACCTTGTAACAGCGCCTGTTAGGCGTTTATGTCTGTCACTGTCTCTGCTGTACTTGCCGACTCGAGAAAAGGCTTCGGCGACTCCAAGCTGTCGGCTAGCACCGACATGAGCTGCTCCGCTACCCTGTGTGGCAATCCGCGCCGCAATAGATGGATGGTAGCTTGATAGGTGAGCCCTTAAATTAGTTGTATTTCCACGTTTAACTTGAACCGTTTTGCGGCAGATTTTACAGATGGCCACATCTAAATTGGCTGGTTCCCCCTTTTCATTTGGCTGAAAGCCGAAATGCTCCCAAAGGGACGAGGTACAATTTTTTTTTTTGATACGAGTGCTGCCATTCTTTCATTCATTCACTTTTTTTTAGACGTTTGTTTTGGCGGGAGCAAGTTAAGTGGCCGGGTCTGGAGTTCTGCGCAGCACGAAACTTGCGCAGCAGCTCCTCCTCCCCCCAGATCAGACAACACAACGGATCAGAGCCCCCCCACATAGAAAATCCCAATTTAACCACTGCTACTAACTAAATGAATGAACGTTAATGAATGGGTATCATGGCAACGCACGTTTCATTCTAGAATTCCACGGTCAG
>NC_072467.1:17895980-17913480 GCF_027596085.1 Anoplopoma fimbria
GCTGGAGGCTTTGGAAGACCTGGACAGCAGTCTGAAGAAGCTCAATTCCAGATTGTTTGTAATCAGAGGGCAGCCTACTGATGTTTTCCCAAGGCTTTTTAAGGTATGTATGCCTGCCTACCACCTGTCCTCTCTATGTGTCTCACGGACCAAAACACCAAAGGGCGCTGACCAAAACTTGTATCTTGTAACAGAGCGTTAAATCTTGTTAAATCATCTGTTTCTGCTACTACTTTGTTGTTTTCAATGTTGGCATTTTGTAAAAAGAAAAAAAAGAAGTCCAAATAAATCTTCAGTAAATGGGTAAAAAATTAAACCCCAAAGTGGGTTTTACATTTTTAACTACCTTAACATTTGCAAGTGCCTTCATCATTTCAACTAGTAATTGTAAAAGAAATGTTATTTTTATGTGAAATACACTCCTGCCTGGCTTCACTGTTTGAATGGTGTGAGTAATGTTAACCTGCTTTCATTATGGATGTTAGGCCAGTCTGGATTGTCAACCGTATAAAGAATGAAAAAATCTCCCAGTATTGGTTGAAACAGTGCAGTTCTAGCAGGCCGAAGACTAGATGTGCATAACCGCGGAGAAGGTTAGCTAGGCAGTCATTTTGTGGATTTATGCAGTAGGTGAAAAGTTGACACACTTGACAGACTTTTAATGGTAGCCCTGGTTTTCATAAGAATATAAAGAAATGTATAAGGGAAAGCATACATTATATACTAGGTTATGCTATAGGAATTTGGGCGAAGGCAGGGTACACCTAGGACAGATTGCCAGACTATTGTAGGTCTGCATGCCTGTGGAGTGTGGGAGGAAGCTGGAGAGATATCCGGAGGGAACCCACACTGACAATTATAACATGCAAACTCCACTCAGAAGGGCCATACAGCCCTGGATAGAACCCTTGCTGTGAGGCGACAGTGCTAGCCACTACACCAGTCATACCTACCTTGGTATTACCATAGTAGCAGCAGGGAGTTTCAAGATGGCAGTAAACACACAAATGCAAAGAGAAAATTTGAATTAAAAATCTGCCTTAAAATATTTGATGGTGTCTTTAGGCCCATTGTGCTGTACGGTAGTGAAGTATGGGATCCACTCAGTCATCCTAGCTTTACCTGCTGGGACAGACCTTCCAAACAATCTTCACAGGCAGATACACAGAAACACATCAACAAATGCATGTGGAGCAGAATAAGGTAGATATCCACTGAGAGTTAACATTCAAAAGAGAGCATGCAATTTATTTAACCACCTAAAATCCAGCCCACGAGGCACCCTCCAACGCCATCCAAACCAAAGAGCCGAGCCCAGAAAAGAGTCCCGGATATCAGCTGGTGCACGCTGACCAGGCACTCAACAACACTGCTTGCCAAACACCAGCATTATAGAAGAAACTACAAGCTAAAGTAGATTAGAATGTTATTTGCCCCTAAAAATAAATTATGAATTGGCAAAATATCTCTACTCTCTGAGATAGAAAGCGGAGACGTATACTAAATAAGCACAGGCTCACTGCCTACAAATAAAAAAATTAGTAGTTTGAAAAATAAAACTTCTGAAACCTTCCTCCAAATTTGTCTGTTTGAGTTTATAGAGGGAGTTTTAAAGTTTTATTAAAGAGTAGTACAATGCTCTGTCGTATTTTCTGCAACCAATGTACCTTCTGTTTACACCGCCACCTGCATGCTCGGTGTTCTTGAATAGTCATGTTCAAGAACACTAAATGCGGATGTAGCCTTAACCCCAAGGTTAAGGCTACATCCGCTCCCGAAGGCTGTGCCATTGTTGTATGAATGGGTGTAAATGGTTAGTCCTGATAGGCATGGTAGAGAGGAGATTTGTTTACGTAAGAGCTATGGAATATTATATCACCCACCTCAGGTGAAATACAAAAATGTGATGTTATCGTATCTGTATTGGGGCATGAGAAGCAGGTAATAATCAGTTATAGTATCGGCTGTAAAACAATATCCAGATCATCCCGCTAAAATATTCTGGCCTTTTGTCTGTCTCTAATTTTGTTTTCACTTTATTTCCATTTTTATTCTCTCTCTCACTCTCTTGGATTCTGTTTTTCTTTTTTTGCCTTGCTGCAGGAATGGAAAGTTACCAGGTTGACATTTGAATACGACCCAGAGCCTTATGGGAAGGAGAGGGATGCGGCAATAATGAAGATGGCCCAAGAGTTTGGAGTGGAGACCATTGTCAGAAACGCACACACCCTGTACAACCTGGATAGGTTCGTAGCATTCATTCATTCATTCGTGTGTCCGTGTATGGTATATATGTATATATATGTATATATGTATATATATGTATATGTGTATATATATATATGTGTATATGTATATATATATATATATATATATGTATATATGTATATGTATATATGTATATATATATATGTATATATGTGTATATATATATATGTATATATGTGTATATATATATGTGTATATATATATATATATATATATGTATATATATGTATATATATGTGTATATATGTGTATATGTGTATATATATATGTGTATATGTGTATATATGTATATGTATGTATATGTGTATATGTGTATATATGTATATATATGTATGTATATGTATGTATATATATGTATATGTATATATATATGTATATATGTATATATATGTATATGTATATATATATATATATGTATATATATGTATGTATATATATGTATATATGTGTGTATATATATATATGTGTATGTATATATATATGTATATATGTATATATGTATATGTATATATATATGTATATACAGTGGGTATATATATATATATGTATATATATATATGTATACATGTATATATGTATATGTATATATATATGTATATACAGTGGGTACGGAAAGTATTCAGACCCCTTTAAATTTTTCACTCTTTGGTTCATTGCAGCCATTTGCTAAAATCGAAAAAGTTCATTTTTTTTTCGCATTAATGTACACTCAGCAACCCATCTTGACAGAAAAAAACAGAAATGTAGAAATTTTTGCAAATTTATTAAAAAAGAAAAACTGAAATATCACATGGTCATAAGTATTCAGACCCTTTGCTCAGTATTGAGTAGAAGCACCCTTTTGAGCTAGTACAGCCATGAGTCTTCTTGGGAATGATGCAACAAGTTTCTCACACCTGGATTTGGGGATCCTCTGCCATTCTTCCTTGCAGATCCTCTCCAGTTCTGTCAGGTTGGATGGTGAACGTTGGTGGACAGCCATTTTCAGGTCTCTCCAGAGATGCCCAATTGGGTTTAGGTCAGGGCTCTGGCTGGGCCAGTCAAGAATGGTCACAGACTTGTTCCGAAGCCACTCTTTTGTTATTTTAGCTGTGTGCTTCGGGTCATTGTCTTGTTGGAAGGTGAACCTTCGGCCCAGTCTGAGGTCCTGAGCACTCTGGAGGAGGTTTTCTTCCAGGATATCTCTGTACTTGGCCGCATTCATCTTTCCTTCAATTGCAACCAGTCGTCCTGTCCCTGCAGCTGAAAAACACCCCCATAGCATGATGCTGCCACCACCATGTTTCACTGTTGGGATTGTATTGGGCAGGTGATGAGCAGTGCCTGGTTTTCTCCACACATACCGCTTAGAATTAACGCCAAAAAGTTCAATCTTGGTCTCATCAGACCAGAGAATCTTATTTCTCATAGTTTGGGAGTCCTCCATGTGTTTTTTGGCAAACTCTATGCGGGCTTTCATATGTCTTGCACTGAGGAGAGGCTTCTGTCGGGCCACTCTGCCATAAAGCCCCGACTGGTGGAGGGCTGCAGTGATAGTTGACTTTGTGGAACTTTCTCCCATCTCCCTACTGCATCTCTGGAGCTCAGCCACAGTGATCTTTGGGTTCTTCTTTACCTCTCTCACCAAGGCTCTTCTCCCACGATTGCTCAGTTTGGCTGGACGGCCAGGTCTAGGAAGAGTTCTGGTCATCCCATACTTCTTCCATTTAAGGATTATGGAGGCCACTGTGCTCTTAGGAACCTTGAGTGCTGCAGAAATTCTTTTGTAACCTTGGCCAGATCTGTGCCTTGCCACAATTCTGTCTCTGAGCTCCTTGGGCAGTTCCTTCGACCTCATGATTCTCATTTGTTCTGACATGCGCTGTAAGGTCTTATATAGACAGGTGTGTGCCTTTCCTAATCAAGTCCAATCAGTTTAATTAAACACAGCTGGACTCCAATGAAGGAGTAGAACCATCTCAAGGAGGATCAGAAGAAATGGACAGCATGTGAGTTAAATATGAGTGTCACAGCAAAGGGTCTGAATACTTATGACCATGTGATATTTCATCCATCCATCCATCCATCCATTTCCTTCCGCTTATCCGGGGCCGGGTCGCGGGGGCAGCAAGCTAAGGAGGGTCCTCCAGACGTCCTTCTCCCCAGCAACACTTTCCAGCTCCTCCTGGGGAACCCCGAGGCGTTCCCAGGCCAGACGAGATATATAATCTCTCCAGCGTGTTCTGGGTCTACCCCGGGGCCTCTTACCAGTTGGACGTGCCTGGAAAACCTCTAAAGGGAGGTGTCCAGGAGGCATCCTGATCAGATGCCCGAGCCACCTCAGCTGGCCCCTTTCGACGCGAAGGAGCAGTGGCTCTACTCCGAGCTCCCTCCGGATGTCTGAGCTCCTCACCCTATCTCTAAGGCTGAGCCCAGCCACCCTACGAAGGAAGCTCATTTCGGCCGCTTGTATTCGCGATCTCATTCTTTCGGTCACTACCCAAAGCTCATGACCATAGGTGAGGGTTGGAACGTAGATGGACTGGTAAATCGAGAGCTTTGCCTTTCGGCTCAGCTCCTTCTTCACCAAAACGGTCCGGTACAACGCCCGCATCACTGCTGATGCTGCACCGAACCGCCTGTCCATCTCCCGCTCCATTTTACCCTCACTCGTGAATAAGATCCCGAGATACTTGAACTCCCTCGCTTGGGGCAGTGACTCACTCCCAACCCAGAGGGTGCAATCAAATGTGATATTTCAGTTTTTCTTTTTTAATAAATTTGCAAAAATTTCTACATTTCTGTTTTTTTCTGTCAAGATGGGTTGCTGAGTGTACATTAATGCGAAAAAAAATGAACTTTTTCGATTTTAGAAATGGCTGCAATGAAACAAAGAGTGAAAAATTTAAAGGGGTCTGAATACTTTCCGTACCCACTGTATATATATATATGTATATATATGTATATATATATGTATATCTGTGTGTATATATATGTATGTATATATGTGTATATATATATATATGTGTATATATATATATGTGTATATATATGTATATATATATATATATATATGTATATATATATATATATGTATATATATATATATGTGTATATATATATATATATGTATATATATATATATATATGTATATATATATATATATATGTATATGTATATATGTATATATATATATATATATATATATATGTATATACATATATGTATGTATATATATATATATATATATATATATATATGTATATATATATATATGTATATATATATAGATATATATGTATATATATCTATATATATCCGACTAGTTTCTCCATACAGGAGGCGTCTTGAAGCTGTCATTACAAACAAAGGCTTTTGTACAAAGTATTAAATCAATTTCAGTAAGCGTGTTCAATACTTTTTCCCTGTGTCATTCCATTTTATTACACATAACTTAATTTCTGAACTTATTTGTTTGGTTTTCTTTGTATGTATGGATTACTTGGGTTGTTACCGACATCTGGTGAAAATTTCATGTCGATAGCACCTTTTAGAAATATATTTACTGGGACAAATGGTGACGTGTTACTTATTTTACCCGCTGTATGTATATGTGTGTATTAATTTGCACCACAACCATCATATCAAAGGTTAAGTCTGACACTGACTTTTTAGCATAACACAATGATATACTCTTTTATATGCTTGTATGTTCTGTTGGAAATTACTCTACTTTACTGTCTTTTCTATATTGGTCACAGGATAATAGAGGCGAACAACAACAGTCCTCCTTTGACTTTTAAGCGATTTCAGACCATTGTTGGCAGACTGGAGTTGCCCAGGAGACCTCTGCCTCCCATCACCCAGCAGCAGATGGACAAATGTCCCACTAAAATAGCTGACAACCATGATCAGCTATACAGTATACCTTCACTGGAAGAACTAGGTATACATGTTGTATTTCATTCTTAGAATTGAATATGCCAGCTGTATGACTCTTACTGCTGATGAGCAGAGCTTGGCTGTTATCATTATACTGAAGAACTAAATGACAGGACATGATTATATTTTTAATTTACTTTTAGTCGTACCTTAGTATGTATAGACATAAAGTTATTATTCGTCACATTAAAATACCACATTATTCAATTAAGTTTACTGTGTATATTATAACACCATGCAGTAGAGAAGGTTTGGTTCATTAGATAATAAATGCTTGATATATTTGACCATGGACCTCTCTTTGCAAATATGTATCCAGGCTTCAGGACAGAAGGTTTATCTCCAGCCGTGTGGCAGGGAGGAGAATCAGAGGCCTTGGACCGACTCAACAAACATCTGGACAAAAAGGTAAACCTTTTTAAGTTTATTTTTGTTCTTTACCTCTTAGTTGTGGGGCCAACCTATAATGTTTCTCTTCAACACTGTGGCTTTGACATTTGACCCTATTCATTGGTGCTGTTTGAGTTTGTTTGCAAACTGGATTTTTGTCTCAGCAATGGGATCAAATGCTGTAAATTCTAATCCTGAATTCAAATAATAATAAAATCTCAAATAATAGCCAAAGACACCAGGAACAAAATAAAGGCAATTTGCTAATCAAAGTTTGGTAAGAAACCTTGAGCTGGTGACATTACCTGCCCCAATTTAGAACACTTGGTAAACGAGGCATAATGTATCTGTCCATCGCACTAAGTCTGAGACAGCAATATTATAAGTGAAAGAAACGACATTACAATTTCTCAGATACTCACTTGTAAGCCCTCATTGTGTGCGTCTGTCTGTATAGGTGTGGGTTGCCAACTTTGAACACCCTCGTGTCAACACATGCTCTCTGTATGCAAGTCCAACTGGCCTCAGCCCCTACCTGCGCTTCGGCTGTCTGTCCTGTAGGGTTTTGTACTACAACCTGAGAGAGCTCTACATGAAGGTGCTGTGAATATTTTGTTATCTGTCAATTCTAATAATAAAAGTCCCAGTGAAATGCAAGTTAAAGAGTCTTGCGCTTCTGTACATTGAGTGGCTTATAATGTAGCGCAATACAGCGCTACAGAGGACTGTGGCTCTACACACATCTCCCTTGTAGCTTAAAGAAGAAGATTGATTGATGGGTGATTATTGGTTAATATTGGTGGTACTAGCATATGTAAGCATACATCATATTTTGTTTTACAGAACGAAAGGTCATTGGATTTTAAAATGACAAAAAAAACCAGTATAAAAATGCTTATATTATTAAATTGGTGCATAATATGACCAGGGATGTAATGTAAAAGGGTTAAAAGGGCATTTTCCATTTTATCTGGAATTTAATTGTTCTCTTTGACCATTAACTTTGTTATCACAACAATTGCAATAGTCTTTCTACTCTGTTCTTTACTTCAATCTCAATTTTAATCTTGTGCTCTCCCTCAGCTCCGTAAGCGTTGCAGTCCTCCTCTGTCCCTATTTGGCCAGCTGTTGTGGAGGGAGTTCTTCTACACAGCTGCAACCAACAACCCAAACTTTGACCGCATGGAGGGAAACCCCATCTGTGTCCAGGTGGGCCTTTGCATCACTCTATTTAAAAAAAGAAGAGGTTCACACTTAACAGGAAGGGAACTTGTCATCAACCATCATTTTTGGTCATAAACTTGTCAGCACTCTTCAGTTCAATTACATTATATATGTATAGCCCAATATCCTAAATGATAAATTTGCCTCACAGGGCTCTATAATCTGTACAACATCTGACGTCCTCTGACCTCGGACCCTCGCAAAGAAAAACTATGACAGAATATGACAGAAATTATACATATAATGATAAGTGATATGCTGTGGGTCAGCCAAATAGTGGCCGAAAGGGCCACGGTGGCAGGCACAACCACGGCCCAGGTGTAAACACAATCCATAGAAACACGCAAGGAGAGAAAGCACAATGACTATTGGTAAGAAGCCAAGTCAGTAACATGCATTAATAGGACATGAATGCATAAGAATAGGGGAGAGGAAGAGAGAAGCTCTGTATCATAGGAAATCCCACAAGAGTCTGGGCCAATAGCATATCAAAGGGCTGGTCCAAGGCAAGCCTGAGCCAGCCCTAACTATAAGCATCATCAAAGAGGAAAAGCTTACTCTTAAATGTGTTGAGTGTCTGTCCCCCAAACTGAAACTGGGAGCTGGTTCCACTAGAGAGGAGCACATTTTATATAACATAAAAAATAAAATAAAAACTTGTCAAGCACTACAGTGCAGAATGTATGGTTCAATCAAATTATTCACATTTTCATGGTTATTTTATTTTTGCCAGAATATATTTGCAATTTTTTGCAAAAAGTTTGTTTAAAATTTTTGTGAATCTATTAAAAATATAAAACGAAAAAATCACATGTACATAAGTATTCACAGCCTTTGCCATGACACTCAAAATTGAGCTCAGGTGCATCCTGTTTCCACTGATCATCCTTGAGATGTTTCTACAACTTGATTGGAGTCCACCTGTGGTAAATTCAGTTGATTGGACATGATTTGGAAGGCACACACCTGTCTATATAAGGTCCCACAGTTGACAGTGCATGTCAGAGCACAAACCCAGCCATGAAGTACAAGGAATTGTCTGTAGACCTCCGAGACAGGATTGTATCGAGGCACAGATCTGGGGAAGGGTACAGAAACATTTCTGCAGCATTGAAGGTCCCAATGAGCACAGTGGCCTCCATCATCTGTAAATGGAAGAAGTTTGGAACCACCAGGACTCTTCCTAGAGTTGGCCGCCTGGCCAAACTGAGCGATTGGGGGAGAAGGGCCTTAGTCAGGGAGGTGACCAAGAACCCGATGGTCACTCTGACAGAGCTCCAGTGTTGCTCTGTGAAGAGAGGAGAACCTTCCAGAAGGACAACCATCTCTGCAGCACTCCACCAATCAGGCCTGAGGGGCCAGATGGAAGCCACTCCTCAGTAAAAGGCACATGACAGCCCGCCTGGAGTTTGCCAAAAGGCACCTGAAGGACTCTCAGGCCATGAGAAACAAATCTGGTCTGATGAAACAAAGATTGAACTCTTTGGCCTGAATGCCAAGCGTCATGTCTGGAGGAAACCAGGCACCGCTCATCACCTGGCCAATACCATCCCTACAGTGAAGCATGGAGGTGGCAGCATCATGCTGTGGGGATGTTTTTCAGCAGCAGGAACTGGGAGACTAGTCAGGATCGAGGGAAAGATGACTGCAGCAATGTACAGAGACATCCTTGATGAAAACCTGCTCCAGAGCGCTCTGGACCTCAGACTGGGGCGAAGGTTCATCTTCCAACAGAACAACGACCCTAAGCACACAGCCAAGATAACAAAGGAGTGGCTTCGGGACAGCTCTGTGAATGTCCTTGAGTGGCCCAGCCAGAGCCCAGACTTGAACCCGATTGAACATCTCTGGAGAGATCTGAAAATGGCTGTGCACCGATGCTCCCCATCCAACCTGATGGAGCTTGAGAGGTCCTGCAAAGAAGAATGGGAGAAACTGCCCAAAAATAGGTGTGCCAAGCTTGTAGCATCATACTCTAAAAGACTTGAGGCTGTAATTACTGCCAAAGGTGCTTCAACAAAGTATTGAGCAAAGGCTGTGAATACTTATGTACGCGTTATATTTTTGTTGTTTATTTTTAATAGATTTACAAAAATTTTAAACAAACTTTTTTCACTTTGTCATTATGGGGGTATTTTGAGGAAAAAATTTAATTTAATCCATTTTGGAATAAGGCTGTAACATAATAAAATGTGGAAAAAGTGAAGCGCTGAGCTGTATACTTTCCGGATGCACTGTACATCAGCTGCATCGCCCATCACATACATATCGTATTGTAAAAGAAAATAATAAAAGAAAATATGACAGTATCAGCGGGGCAGGCACCAGACCGGACCAACAAAAGAATAGCACTAAGCCCCTGTTGTGGTAGCGGGGCGACAGGGGGGCCTGAATCCCCAACCCAAGGTGCAGGCCCAATTAAGTGATTTTTATTTTTTATTTTTTTTATTTTATATATTTATATATATATATATATATATATATATATTTTTTTTGTTCCTTCTTGTGTAGTATTGGCTGACTGGTTTGGTGAGCAGACCCTCAAGAGGGTGTTTGCTCATCATAGTCAGCAGTGTTTTATTGTTATGTTTTTGTTTTGAGGGTTGTAGGTTGAAGAATTCCAGCACCTATTCGATGCACCGCAATAACCACAGACCAGAGGGGACTCAGTCAGATTGTGTGTATGTTTGTCGGATGCATGTTTGTGAGTGTCAGATGAGGAATATGAAGGGATCATGGTATATGTGTGATAGCAGATATGCGTGTGTGAATGATGGTGTGTATCTTTATTGTGGGTGGTGGACAGGCAAAAAGACTTGATGAGTGAAATTTGTGTGGAAATTAAGAGTTAAGGGTATCGACAAATGGATTCCAAATTAAATCACAGTCTGTGGTTAGATTTTCTTTTTTTTTTTTATTGAGGCAGATAAATTTTCCATTGATATGTATTCAATTAGTAGATTTTTCCATAGTGTAATACTGATTTTGTGTCTTGATTTCCAGTTCTTGAAGATTAGTGAATGTGAATCCCATTATTTTTTTTTAAATCCCCTGTGTAGTGTACTATTTGAATGATCTTATATTGAATGAGTTGTATATTCGTGTTTGTGGATGTAGAAAATATGTTTTTACAGATATTTGTTCCAGAAGTCGGCACTGGGGATGATTTGAAGGTCTTTTTGTGAAGGAAGGGATATTGTTCGGTTGGATGCAGAGATTATCTTGTAGATTTTAGATAGTCATTTTTTTTCTTGTAGTGATGTTAAACAGGTCTGATGTTAGTGGAGGAAGATCTGAGTTAAATGATTTAATGTTGATTTTAGTCTGAATGGCGGATTTAACTGTAGATATTCTAAGAAGTGATTATCCCCAATGCCGTGCTACTGAACCAAATAAGAAGTATATTATGAAGGTATTATTAATAATGATGTGTTTGAGATATGTGATACCTTTACTAGACAATGATAAAAAATGTAGTGGTTTTCTGTTTAATTACAAGTCTGGATTGTTCCAGATGGGCGTTTGTTTATTAGGTGAGATTGTTGTGTTATATATTTGGTGGAATTTCCACCAGGCTATAAGAGTTGTAGCTATGGAAGGGTTTTTGAAACACGGATGGCTTATGAATGGTAAGTCTGAAATATCAGTCTTTACACAATGTCTGTTCTATGTCAGTCCAGAAGTTGTCAGATTGATTGGGATTTGTCCATTTGTGAATTTATTTGAGTTGATGAGCAATGAAGTAATTAGTAAAGTTTGGTGCTTCCAGACCTCTTTGGGTTTTGGATTTTTGTAAAGTGGTTTAGCTGGATTCTAGGTGTCTTATTTTTCCAGTAAATCTTTAAAATGATGGACTCTAGGGATTTGAACCAGGATGATGGAGGCTTGATTGGGATAATTGAGAATAGGTAATTTATCATGGGTAGTATGGTAATTTTGATTGAAGCAATTCTGCCGATGAGGGATATTGGTAGATTCATCATCATCAGGGGCGGCTGTGGCACATGAGGTAGAGCGCTTGACCTGCAACCACAAGGTCGGTGGTTCGAACCCCTCCACAGGCAACATGCCGAGGTGTCCTTGAGCGAGACACCTAACCCCAAAATTGCTCCCCGGGCGCTTCATTGCAGCCCACTGCTCCTCCGGGATGGGTCAAATGCAGAGAACTGAATTTCCCCATTGTGGGACTAATAAAGGCTTAATTATTATTATTATTATCATACGTTGAAGGTTGTCCTCTACTGTTTTGAGAAGTGGGTTAAAGTTTAGATGGACTAACTGACAGCCTGGGGGAAATGTTTATTCCTAAAAATGTAATATTACCAGTGCACAGAGAGATGGATGGTGTTTGGACTGCCACATCCCAGCTGTTGGGGCTGAGGGGGAGAATGGTGGATTTAGACCAGTTTATTGTGTTGTCTAAAATTTTAGAGAAGGCCTTTGAGAGGCGGATAGTTTCAGGTAATGAAGAGGAGGGATTTTGCAGGAATAGTAGAATGTCATCTGCATAAAGGCTGATCTTATGGTGTATATTTTAAGTTTGGATTCCGGTGATGTTTATTTTTTGACGGACGGCTGCTGCAAGTGCTTAAATGAATTTGGCAAATAAAGATGGAGAGAGTGGGAATCCCTGCCTAGTGCCCCTGTGCAAAGTGAAGCGTTGTGATATTATTCCAATGGTGGTGATCCAGGCCATTGGGGATGTGTAAAAAAAATCCTCACCCAGTGGATAAATAATTCAACGAAACTCAATATTTTTTTTTTAGTGTAGGAAATAAAAATTCCCAGTTTACCTTATCGAATTACTTTTCTGCATCTAATGATACTATGGCTGTTGGTCCGAGATGTGTAATGGATAAGTTTAAAAAAAGTCTGCTTAGGTTATTTGATGAGTGTCTTCCTTTTAATAAAGCCAGTTTGGTCTGAGTGGATGATAGATTGAGTTACTGTTTCAATTCGTGATGCTAGGGCGTTGATGAGAGATGGGGGGTGATAGCTTGATGGTGATGTTAGGTCTTTATCAGGTTTTAATAAATCAGGTTTTAATAAAAGAGAGATCGTAACAGTGTTCATATCCATTGGAATCTTTGGTTTATTTCAGCTGTTAATCTGTTGAAAACTGGGGCTAAAATATTCCAAAAGTGTCTATATAACTCAGCAGGGAAGCCATCAGGTCCTGGTGATTTATTGTTTGGCATGAGTTTGAAGGCATTGTGGAATTCTGTTATTATAAATGGATTCTGGAGTGGATTTGCTTGGTCTTCATTTAGTTGCGGTAAATCAATATTGCTTAGGAATGTGTCAATATCTTCTTGGGTTGGTTTATTTTTTGATGAATATACATTTTTATAAAAATCTTGGAAGGTCTTATAAATTTCTTCTGGTGTTTGCATTGTTTTCCCTGCTGAGTTCACAATCGTTGACATTGTTGTTTTTTCCTTGTTTTGCTTGATGTGGTTGGCCAGGTGTTTTCCAGATTTGTTACTGTATTCGAAATGTTCATGTCTGTGTAGGAGGAATTTAGTAGTCTTGTTTGTGTGTTCTTTGAGTTGTATTTGGTATTTCTGTAAATCCTTTTTACGTTGTGTTGTGAGGTTATTTGCATTGATATCATTTGCATTATCTTGAGTACCTTAAGTCTTTTTCCCTGTGAATTTTTTTTTCTGTGCAGGTTTAGTTGCATTCATTCACAGGTCCTCTCTCCATTCAGACGAATTGTAGCATGTGTCGCTCAGACCCTTTGGAGTAAGTTGCCAAAATTCAGTTGCTACAGACCCGTCACCCAGACCTCTGTGGTTATGAAGTAGATGCAAATATAGACCTGGCTGCCTGGGCTACGTGTGACGTTGACTCCGAGCCTGGTGCTGAAAAGTTGAGAATATTTAAACTTTTATGCCCGTTTTACGATCACTAGAAAACTGAAATGATGATGGAAAAGAGGAGTGTATGCTATGCGCATACCATACGAAAACAATGTTTTTGCAGGCGACGCGTATCTAACTCGCAACTCTGTGTGATCAGGGCCTTAGCGATTAAAAAGGATTCTCCTGCAGAGGGAGAGAATAATACATAGTTAATATCTCTGTCCTACACATGTTTGTTGTCAGATCCCATGGGACCAGAACCCAGAGGCACTGGCCAAGTGGGCTGAGGGTCGGACTGGTTTTCCCTGGATTGACGCCATCATGACTCAGCTCAGACAGGAGGGCTGGATCCACCACCTGGCCCGACATGCCGTGGCTTGTTTTCTTACCAGGGGAGACCTGTGGATCAGCTGGGAGAGCGGCATGAAGGTAGGGCGAAAACATTTTTGAGACTTGGTGTCTAGTTTTGAAGCCTCAATGTTCCCTTTAGGACCACATTTCAGTAAAAATCGAAATATTGTATGAATATATTGTGTGTTTCTGCAGGTGTTTGAGGAGTTGCTGCTGGATGCAGACTGGAGTGTTAATGCTGGAAGCTGGATGTGGCTGTCCTGCAGTGCCTTCTTCCAGCAGTTTTTCCACTGCTACTGTCCTGTTGGCTTTGGAAGGAGAACTGACCCATCAGGAGACTACATCAGGTAGACTTCATGCTGCTACTGATACATTATCTCCTACCATACCAAATAATCTTCATTAAACCACTGCAAACTCAGGGATGTTTCCTATGACACGGCCATTATAGGAAAATAATAATAGTATATACAGAGCCGTTGGAAGGGGGTTTTATTGTGAGAAAAACCTTAATCTCTTAAGATTATAAAGTCATAAATTAACAATAAAAAAAACTCAGGAAAATAGTGGAGCGCAAGATCACGGTAACGCCAGCTGCCATTATAATTTTGTTGCTCTAGAAGGAGTGTTAATATGGTAAGGATGGCCTCTTAGCGAGGCGAAGGTCCTGTAAAGATACATACTATTTTTTATTTTATGAACGTAATGCTCGATGGTTGTGCATTTTCCTTTATCCTCATGTAAAACCGGTTGCAGTACTTTATATTTTGCCAATGGGTTTTAAGATAAATCTTAGTGATTGCTACTAGGTGTCCTCTCTGACTGTTGGCCTCTGTGAAAGGTGAAGCTCCTGAAAGATACATGTGTTTTCTGCAAAAAGAAACACTATACAGACACTCAGCCTTTCAGAAACATTGCTGGGAATATCCCTGCTCTCTCTCTCTCTCTTTGACAAACACACACACACACAGCAAGCGCTGCAGCACATCGTCTTCTCTGTGGTTGACAGTCTTGTGTCCAAAAGTAAAAAACTGTTGAAAAAACAGACGTAGTCATCATTTCCAAATTTCACAACATGTTTTCACCTAGTTAAATATTCAATCCATATTTGTTGGCGTTGAGCGTTTTCACTGCAGTCAAAAAACTGTTTGCTCTCCCTCTTGCTGCTGAGCACACAAAGGGAGGCTCACACCTGTATAAGCGGACATTCGAAGTTCAATTTGAAAACCTTGATGGCCGTTTTAAACGTAGACAATTACATTCTGTACAGGCCTAGTGTGGCAATTGATGCTGACGCTGATGACTTTGTGTCACATGCATGTTTGACAGGGGAGGGGAAAGCAGACAGTGCCAAGTTCGATGCAATTACTGCACAAATAGCCTAATATTATATGTTAATTATTCAGGATTTTTATATGCCTCCTTGGCCGTGAGCATTAGGATTTTAGGTCTCTGCATCCGTCCAGTCCATTCTTGTGAACCCAGTATTTTAGGAACACCTTGAGGGAATTTGTTGTTGTTGTTGTTGAGGGATTTAGCCATAGAGGCATACAACTGTGAGGCTGTTATTATAGTTCTATTTAATTCTTCCCGAAAGCAGGACGGCGATGCTTTAGCAGTGGATGCTTCCATCTCACATATGCGCTGGTCGAGTCATTATACCAACAAAGTCACTTGTGACCATGCGATGACGTAGGGAGCATGCCACAGTACAAAACCCCCACGTCATCACGCAATCTGTTCCTTCTATCTTCTCACAATTGAGGACACTGATAGCAGGTCAATTTAGCTCGTTGCTTGTAGCTTGGTAACCTGAGGGTTGGTGCTTTGTTTATTCGTCCACTAGAAGGGGAGGATGCGACGACTGATGGTCGTCGCACCCTCCGTTTACTTCCAGATCTTTTGTCACCTAATTATAGCCACCTGCTTGCCCAGGTGGGAAACCTAGAGCCCCTCACTATCCTGGGCACAATGAGCAGCACAGCTGTGCTCCTCCCAGGTCAGCTTTTCAGGTGCCCAAAGCACCAGCCCCCTGTGGTTGCAATCAAGCCTGTAAAGTGTCATACACGGATCAATGGGTTCTATTCAGTGTATTTTTTAATTCAGAAGAAGGATTGCAGGTTTTTGCCCAATCATAGACCTGGCAGGGTTGAACAAGTGTTTAAGGTTCTGTCTTTTTGTATGTTGCAAATGGCAGATGTCCTCCAGACGGTGGAACAGGGGGCCTGATTTGTGTCAAGAGACCTCAAGTTCGCTTTCCGGGGACAGTCTTGCCAATTAGAAGTGATGCCATTCGGTCTCTCACTGGCACGAGGTGCGTGGCAGCCGCCGTTTCTCCCATGCAAGCCAGTGATTAACCAATCTTACCATACCTGGACAATTGGTTAATCATTTCTCCAACTGCACAGCAGGGAGTCAGAGTTACAGCTATGCTCCTTGGTCGTGTGAGCCAACTGGGCCTGACGGTGAACTACTCAAAGAGCAATGTTACACCCAGTCAGAGGGTAGGTTACCTTGGCATGACACTCGACTCAGTCAATGAGAGCCTTCCTTTCCCAGAAGAGAATGGAGGCTGATCAGCAACTTATAGGTTGCTGCCAGAGGGGCAGGGTTTGCCACTTTCTCACCCTGCTTCTCCTGCTGACAGCAGTGTCCATGGTCGTCCCTCTGGGTCTTCTTTCCCTACATCCCCTTCAAATCTGGGTCAACAGGCTCCAAGTGGCACAGGGGAAGGAACGTCGGGGTGTCCAGCTATTGTTGCCAGACATTAAAGCCTTGTAAGAGGGACCTTCTACGCTAATCGGTGGTAGCTTTTTTTTCCCAGGGGTGCACAAATGGTGAGGTACCAGAGAGCTGTTCGGTGGCCATCATTCTGTGTATCCTGTAATCAGTGTTGGATGGTGAATCGACCTTGAAGATGGGTCAACCCCTGTCCAAACAGAGGCTTTCTAATTGGATTGTGGATGTGATTCTCCATGGTTACAGGGCCTGACTGCCCATAGTAAGTGTCACTCTACTTGGAGTGTGTCCACATCCTGGGCAGCCTTGAATGTACCTTGGTTCGCTATTACCATATCAATGTGGCTGCTCCTCATGCCATGTCAGCGGCAGTCCCGTCAACGGCTTCCCTTCCTTAGTGTGGTAAGCATTCCTCATGACCTTGCTGGTATAAGTCATCCAGTGCTAAGGCTTATATAAGAAATAGAATGAGAGTTAAGAATGTACCAACGGTTCTATGAATTCTGGATGATCTCCAGAGTTGTCTGTCACTCGGAATCATAATGACTCGACCTGAGCATATGCGAGATGGAGATATACAGTGCTGAAGCACTTGAATCTGCCGGTTATCCAGAATTAATCGAACCCTAGTTACATTCGTAAATCTCACTTTGTAAAGTAAGAGAACAATTGTTTTTCTCGGAATATTACATCCCTCCCATGGCTTTTTTATTCATTTTTTTTACACAATGGACCTAATGCA
>NC_072467.1:17920980-17938138 GCF_027596085.1 Anoplopoma fimbria
CTATTGTGCTATTTTCCAGGTGCATATTTTTATCTCAAGTTACAGCTACAACATGTTTACATGCGTTAATGCTCATAATCTGCCTTGTTTTTCTCATCCTGGCTGTCCTGCAGCACCTCTTCTCACCCTCTCTCTGACATGCTCCGTTGTAGCACATGCTCCTCCCTCCAGAAAGCAAAGTCTGCTCTGATTGGTCAGCTAGCCCACTCGGTTGTGATTGGTCACCGTTTCACATTTCAAAAAACTCCTCCTCCGGAGCTTCAGCACCGTCCCTCTCTTGTTGTTTGAGGGCCAAACTAGCCGGAGAGTTTTATGTGACTTCCGTAACATTATGACCTCATAAAGTTACGGAAGTGACGGAGAGAATTTAATCGAGCCGTTTCAGGCAGATCAGGAGCAGTGATTCTGATGGGGAGGGTAACTCCTTTTAGTCGTGGACTTCAGGTTTTACTCTCTACGGACCTTTTACATGTACAAAAATATATATATAACACAGAACAGGGAAAAAGTGGAAAAGTATAATAGGGCCACTTTAATAACATGTATGCCGTCCAGTTAAACCTTTAGATTCCAAATGGTAATTTCAAAAGTTCTACAGATTCACTCTTGATAGCATTAAATATTAATTGTTTAGCTAACTGAGATGATGGTCTGAATACTAGAATAATTTAGATCTTTTTTTTCTTGTGACATTAGCAAGTTAATATTCCGTCAGAAAATTGCAATAGACATTATTGAATTTGTACTTTGTGTAACAAAAAAGGTTTCCCACCAAGGCTCAGAACATGGACTCAAACCAAACGGGTTATGTTATTTCTAGAGGGACCACACATATTTATCTTTGGGGATTTGCTGACTGTATCAGACGTATTTATTTATTAATTATTCTTTTTATTTTTTAAGGGACAATCAGTGTGGCCATTTCAGCCTCATCACCTTCTTCAATCTATTTTTTATTTTTTTTTCAACTTCAACTTTCAGTGCAGAATAAGCAAGCCATAGTAGTTGTTTGACTTTGTGAAAACCCCTCGAATGTGGTCTGGGTGGGTTTTCATTTCCCCAAAAAGGATCATAGATTGTTGAGAGACAAACGTCAATGTCCTTGCAAACAAGTTTGGTGTTAAAAACAGGTGGGAACTGTGAAGTTTGAATCCTAAAAGGTAAAGCGACAAGTCAGCCCGTGGAACCCTTCAGTTCAGGCTCTCATGGTTAACACAGGTCAAAAAAGCTCAGTTCCCACTTTTTCAGAATACAATACAAGCTCTGATCAGATGATTGTGTTGCTGTACATTCCAACTAACAGTATGATGCTCTTGGGTATTTATTTGTTTTGTATTGTACAAAAAGAGTTTATTTTCATTAAAATTGTTGAAGGAATTGTGATTGAAATTGGAGTTTATGGTTTGCTTTTTGTTTGTGCTACAGTTCCCTTATAGCATTCATATATGAAAATGAAGTCATGTGGGAAATGGTTAGGGTTAGAGATTCAACCACACCCTACTCATTTTCCCAAAATGTAATTTTGATTTGCTAAACTCGTACTTGGTTGCAAGCAATTTAACCTGATTGAACCATTCTTCAAAGGTTACATCTCTTTCAATAAGTTTGAAGTAATGCATTTCTGTTCATGATATTTAGGATGATATTTACTTATGGTTAGAGCTTAAAAAAATAAGTAAAAGTGGTTTTCAACCCAGCTCTTTGAACCACTATAGCGGTATATTATAATGTATGTATATAAATATACAATATGCTCAACTATTGTCTTAATCTCTGCACATTTCTTAAAACTCAGCTGATACCTTTCTGGACTGTTATAGGACTTGACACAGTAAACAGGGCTGTGATAACTTTAATAGGTTTTCATCACACCAGAGTGGAGACAATGTTGTGGTTGAGAGATGAAAATGAGGTCCAGCAGTGTGTTCTTCTCTGTGGTTGCAGCAGTGATGAGTTGTGCATATCCCCTGGACTGAAAGAGCTCAAGTATTGGCTTACTTGTGTTGGATAAAAGATTCTTGTTATAATCACCACAGACAATGATGGGGTGACAGTCCATGATCTCTAATGAGTCCAGAAGGCTTCCCAGGTTTGACAGGAATGATCTCACACTAGTCTGGAGGTCTGTAGACAGCTGCAATCAGTGCACTCATTGGGGCTTCAACCTTCAGAGCCACAAACTCCAGGTCAGTTACATTATGTATGTACTGTTTTTCACGAACTTGAATGTGGCTTTTCAAATAAACAGCAGCAACTCCACCACCTCTGTTGCCGATTTGTGGAACATTTGTGTATGACAGGTGTCTGTTGCATTTGAACAAATTGTAGCCTTCTAAATGGAGACCGTCTGCAACAAAGGAGCCTTGTAGGTGAGTTTATGTGAGACACAAAACATCTGACAGTTCATGATGGCTCCTGATATCGTTGACATGAGATGGCAAACCTGTGTTGCAGATGTTTTGTGTGTTATGTCTGCTGTTTGATATGAAGAAGAGGCATCATGTCATCCAAGCTCACTTGTCTCATGGTCTCTAGGGCTCCAGTGGTTTCTGGGTTGGCATATATTTTACTCTCATCCAGATCCAGCAAGTGCAGTCCACTGAGAGAGGTCACTCTACTGACAGCTACATAAGCCATGCCAGGTTCAAAAATATGTTTTAGTGAGACCACAGCTGATGTCCTTGTCATACCTTGAACCTTGTGTATTGTACAAGCAAAGGCAAGTCTAACAGGAAACTGTCTGCGTACCACTCCTTTCTGTTTCAGGTTCTCCTCTGCTCTCTCTATGTACACTAGATCACCAGGTCCTCCTGGTGCTCTATTATGGTAATTCCTTCCAGCGGTTTCATCATCCATCTTGAGCCCAAGCATAGTGACATGTGCAACACCACTTTGTTCTGAGGTTATTACCCTGACTAGTGTAGAGAAAGATCCATTCACCAATCCTTGAGATACCACTATGTTTCTGGTGAGCATGACTCGAGCACCTTCAGCTACGTTCAGTGTATCTGGTAACTCATTTCTGGTTCCTTTATATGGTTTGGCTTGTCGGGCCATTCTTCCAGTTCGTGGGTCCTTCTTGTAGTCATCTGCATCAATCGTGGTGATATGAGAATGGAGCAGAGCTAATGTTGCTGAGTTGTGTGAATCAACCTGTCTATTAGTTGCAAAGATGTGCAGGACAACAGCTGGACAACGTGCTGGTTCAGTGATGGTCTGTGACAACAAAGCTCTGTCTGCTTCAAACAACTCATCTGACTTCTCTTTCACACGGATCCGGTTCAACATCTCTGCAAACGCAACGTCATCCGTCTGACGCATAATCTCAGTCAGAGTGATCATTTGAAAGTGTTCCTGCCATAGGTCAATCTCACATGGCTCGTACACACAAAGGATCTTGGACTGTCGCACTGGTGGTAGCTGATAAAAGTCTCCAACAGCTATTACTGACATTCCTCCAAAGGGTCTGGGACTGCCTTTGATCTGTTTCAGTCTCGCATCCACATAAGCAAAGAGGGGCTTTGACACCATGGACACTTCATCAATGATGATAATTTCAGCATTTAAAAGTTCACATCGGACTTCATCCAGTTGGTTACCAAGTCCGTGAAATGGAGGTTTCAGACTTCTTGGCAGCTTGAGCAGAGAGTGCAGTGTTGTGCCTGATATATTAAAGGCTGCAGTTCCAGTGAAAGCAGTCAATAGGACAGTGGGGTTTGATATGTCAGCCTCCTCAGAATGTCTCGGCAGTCTGCACAGTATCTTGGATGCCTCTGAGTAGATGCATTTAATGAGATGTGACTTTCCTGTTCCAGCACCACCGTTTATGTAAAAGAAAAACTGCTCAGGGTTCAGGCCACAGACACGCTTTAAGCACCAGTCTCTAACTGCAGAGAATACACATGCTTGTTTCTGGTTCAGGTTCTGATAAATCTGCCGTAACAGTGTGGGGTCTAATGCAAGGGGCTCTCTGACGGCTCTGGCTTCTGTTACAGCATTAGCCTGATTACTGTATTCTGGGACATTCTCTTGTACATTATCATGATCTGTCCCTCTTGCCTCCATTTCTTCTATACACTCCAACCTGACCACTTCCGATTCTGGCGCCAGATTACACCATTCATCAATCACTCCTCTGTTCTGTTCAAATTCTTCAACTGCATTCTCAATCTCCTCACTGTTTTTCTCGTATTTGTCTCTGTTTCGTTTCACTATGTGTTTGACATACTCAGCATGGTCAGAACCTGGTAGTTGAACACAGCATCTGTTGTAGAAGGACTCGTCCGTGGGGAAATACGGTCTTTTCAGTTCCTGGTCTGATCGATGAGGAAGGTACAGCTTCACTAATGTGCCATAAAACTTCTCAGGATGTTTTTCCTGTGAGCAGCGGTAAAATCTGATGATAGCAGACTTATTGTTTTTCTGCTTTTGCACAAATCCCATCTCATTGAGGAGGGGCAAAACATCTTTACCTTTTTTCTGCTGTCCATAGACAATTCTGCAAGTAGCTGCAAAATCAGCCAAACACATCTCCTCAAACTCTGGTGTTTCAGGTCTGGTTTTGTATTTGTCAGTCAAAGATGTCATCCACACATTGACACTTTCTGATGTTGTGTTTTCTAGGTAAGACATGGGGCGACTAATTTTCACTGCGTTGTCATCTGTTGGTATGAATATTACACCACGTGAACACTTCATGTTAATGCCACATGCACGAGTCACACACTCCTGAGCACTGACCTCTCTCTTTTTTGAGTACACCTGCATGATTTCCCTCATTTCATCACATTCATTGACGTTGTCTCTGGTGGAGTTCTCAATGACTGTTTTGAGGTAATCAGAAAGTCCAGATTCTTTTTTGGTTATGTAGCTGGTGAGATACATGATGTATGAATATGCATTGAGAATATAACTTACATCAATATTGGCATTCCAGGCTTCCAATAGATGTGGATTATATCCATTTACCCAGCAGTCTTTTGGCTCACGTTTCAGTATCACCGCACTCGATTTGTTGATCATATTGAGGCATCGTTCATACTCATGGAGTGTTAAGTTGCATTGAGCTAGGAGCTGCTGCAAACTAAGTGAGGCAGTTTCAGGTTCATTAAGTAACAAGTTCAGTGGTTGGAGTTTTGTCTTTGAAATTTGCACTTGCAGTGGATCAACGTCCTCACCAGGTCTCGTTATCATTGTGTTACTGGCAGGTGGTTTGGGAAATCCAAATCGGCAACCTGAGCTGGGACTTCTGAAACATGTTCTTGAGTGGTTTTTGCTGTGTATTTGAACTTCTGTGACCTTCTTGTACAGTTCAGGTTGTAAATGTGGGTCAGGCAGCTGAGCTGTGATGTATTTGGACACAAAATCCGACACAGTCTGATCATCATCCTCCTCAAACACAGGTGCACCTTCTACCCATATGAGACAGTGTTTGTGTGGGCTTCCTCTGTGCTGGAACTCAACTCGGTAAAAGTAGTCAACAACTTTGCCAAGAGGCTGTGCAAGAGATAAGAGCAAATATCTGAATAACGCCTCAACAGGCTTATCAAACATGCGCATTGTTGTCACAGGATTGCTTCTCAGTATGTCACACTTTGCTGACCAGTCGAGCCCTTCAAAATTGACCTCTTCACCTTGCTGTCTTTTTATTGCCTCAATCACTTCAGGCCAACGCATCTCAGCTGCAGAAAATGTACAAAAGAATGTAGGAGTTCCCAACTGTCTGATCATGGCAAAAAGATCTCTTGTAGTTTTCTCCCAATAAGCTGGTGTTCCTCTCAGCGGCTGCATGAATCTGACTGCATCTTTATTTCTCACTGGTTTCTCAACCTCTTGTTTATCTTGCAGCATACCAGAAGTTATTTTTCGTCCATCTCTGGTCAGAGGCTTTCCTTTCCTTAACTGTATTGTCATGCTGGAGGTAGCCAAGTGTATTTCAGTCACAAACTGTGAAAAGAACAAATAGTTTGTATCTCTGGCAAAACGATCATCAATACAGAAAAGCTTGGCTTTGAAATAACTTCTGGGTGTTACTTTAATACGTCTCATCTCATCCAGTGTGTTCTGACCTGTAGGGAACTGTACAGGGAAAGCCATTGCCTCCAGTTTAGGTGTTTTGAATAAGCCAACTGGACTGTTTCTTTCTGCAGGTGCAACAGAGTAGATTCCTTCACTGAAACATAAAATCTCCTCTGAAACATCACATGGCTGAAGGCATGATTCAAGAGCAAAACCACCATTAGGCATGTCACCTTCCTGTTCTGCACCATCTCTCTGCTTCTCTGGTTGTTCACCATCTCAAGACAACATGTCAAAATCCTGCTCACCTTCAGCCTCATTTTCTGCCTCACACAATACACTTTTCTCACACATGTCAATTTCCATTAAATCAGCTTCATCATAATCATCCTCATCCATTGTTGCATCCTCATCATCAGGAAGTGTTGGGTCACATAACTCATCTCTGATAGATATATCCTTATATTGTGGATGAATGCTTTTCAGTTTATGCAGTGCCTGCACAAGTTTAGACCACGTAACAGTCTGGAACAGCTGATGACCTCTGTAACACAACCGTCTCTTCAGTTTTACTCATCACTTGAGACTCACTTCTCAGTCTGGGTAATGCTTCAACTGTTTCCTGCACCTCAGACGGGACACAAACCACGTTACCCTGTCGTCCTTTGGGAAGAGGAATCATTTTGGCAAACGCTATGCACTTAGCTATGAGATGGCTCTCCAATATGTTGAGATCAGACAGTTCCGGTGGAATGTCAGCAAGCTCCAAGTTGTTAGCTACAGCGAGAATTGGCACGGCTCCATTTTTAAGGTGATTATGGCAGGTGTGACAAATCCACTCTCCCCTTCTCTCATCTGGCACATTGCACTGTTGTTCATCTCTGCACTCATCATCACAAACATGAACATACTTTCCTGTCAGGCATGCTTCAACAACAACTGGATTTATGACATAGTTTAACCTTTTACAGGGTCGCACTTGGTTTGGAAATGATGCTTTATGACATACTGTGCACACATAAGTGGGACCAGCTTTTATTTGTGACTTGAAAATAGATATGGCCTCTTTGATCAAACTGTTGTCACTTTCTTGTGTTTGTCTATTGATCCATCTGTATTTCCTTTTTATTTTCATGGCACATCTCCTGTTATGCATACTCCTGTGTAGGATTGTTTTTATATCTGTCTTGCATTAGTTTTTTCATGAGTTGTCTGTGTCTTATCCTGAATGCTTGGTCTTGAGCATAACACTGAGTAGTATGAGATCACTTCCTCTGTCTGAACTCTACGCTATCCTTATATTGAGCAATGAAGTGCTGTTTTTGTTTCTGTCTAAAATCAGGATCGTCCTTGTAAAGAGAGACCAAATACCGTTTTTGTTTCTGTCTAAAATCAGGATTATATTTGTAACGACAGACCAAATACTGTTTTTGTTTCTGTCTAAAATCAGCATTGTCTCTGTAATAAGAGGAGATGTACTCTTTCCGTCTTTGCTTTAAGTCAACATTGTCTCTTGTGTAATTTATTTTATTTTGCCTAAATCCAGGATTGTTTTGATATATCCTGCTTGCATTTGATTTTTTGTTTGCTTTATATGCTTTATTTGAAGCATACTTTTCCCTTTCTTTCCTTTTTTGATTCTCTTTTCTTTGTGGTATTTTTCCTGAGACCAACCATCTTCTCTTCATTTTTTTCCTTTTGCATTTACTAAACTTTGACAATCTACATATGGTTTCCTGCAAAACAGCATCAGAGAGATCACTGGCAACAGTATTTATTCTTGAAGAAGAAATGTTTGATTCACTGTGAGAAGCATCATGTGATGGAAGAAAACTGAATTCCTTGAGGGTTCTGGTTCATTTTGGGTTCCAGGGAATATGACTTCTTGTTGTCTCACAGATGATGTTAAAGTGATGTCAGTGGACACTCCTGACAATACAGGTACATCTCAATAAATTAGAATATCATGGAAAAGTTTGTTTATTTCGATAATTCAATTCAAAAAGTGAAACTCATATATTATATAGATTCATTACACACAGAGTGAAATATTTCAAGCGTTTATTTCTTTTAATTTTGATGATTATGGCTTACAGCTAACGAAAACCCAAAATTCAGTATCTCAGAAAATTAGAATATTGTGAAAAAGTTCAATATTGTAGACTCACGATGTCCCACTCTAATCAGCTAATTAACTCAAAACACCTGCAAAGGTTTCCTGAACCTTTAAATGGTCTCTAAGGCTGGTTCAGTAGGCTACACAATCATGGGGAAGACTGCTGACTTGACAGTTGTCCAGAAGACAGTCATTGACACCCTCCACAAGGAGGGTGAGCCACAAAAGGTCATTGCTAAAGACGCTGGCTGTTCACAGAGTGCTGTATCCAAGCATATTCATAGAAAGTTGAGTGGAAGGAAAAAGTGTGGTAGAAAAAGGTGCACAAGCAACAGGGATAACTGCAGCCTTGAGAGGATTGTGAAGCAACGGCCATTCAAGAATTTGGGGTAGATTCACAAGGAGTGGACTGAGGCTGGAGTCAGTGCATCAAGAGCCACTACGCACAGACGTATCCAGGACATGGGCTACAACTGTCGCATTCCTCGTGTCAAGCCACTCCTGAACCAGAGACAACGTCAGAAGCGTCTTACCTGGGCTAAGGAGAAAAAGGACTGGACTGTTGCTCAGTGGTCCAAAGTGGTCCTCTTTTCAGATGAAAGTAAATTTTGCATTTCATTTGGAAATCAAGGTCCCAGAGTCTGGAGGAAGAGTGGAGAGGCACATAATCCAAGTTGCTTGAAGTCCAGTGTGAAGTTTCCACAGTCAGTGATGATTTGGGGAGCCATGTCATCTGCTGGTGTTGGTCCAATGTGTTTTATCAAGTCCAAAGTCAACGCAGCCGTCTACCAGGAAATTTTAAAGCACTTCATGCTTCCTTCCACTGACAAGCTTTATGGAGATGCTGATTTCATTTTCCAGCAGGCACCTGCCCACACTGCCAAAAGTACCAATACCTGGTTTAATGACCATGGTATCTCTGTGCTTGATTGGCCAGCAAACTCGCTTGACCTGATTCCCATAGAGAATCTATTGGGTATTGTCAAGAGGAAGATGATAGACACTGGACCCAACAATGCAGACGAGCCGAAGGCCGCTATCAAAGCAACCTGGGCTTCCATAACACCTCAGCAGTGCCACAGGCTTATCGCCTCCATGCCACGCCACATTGATGCAGTAATTCATGCAAAAGGAGCCCCGACCAAGTATTGAGTGCATATATATATATGAACATACTTTTCAGAAGGCTGACATTTCTGTTTTAAAAATCCTTTGTATTATTGGTCTTATGTAATATTCTAATTTTCTGAGATACTGAATTTTGGGTTTTCATTAGCTGTAAGCCATAATCATCAAAATTAAAAGAAATAAACGCTTGAAATATTTCACTCTGTGTGTAATGAATCTATATAATATATGAGTTTCACTTTTATGAATTGAATTATCGAAATAAACAAACTTTTCCATGATATTCTAATTTATTGAGATGCACCTGTATGTTGCCAGAGGGATCACTGAGAGCAGGGTTTATCACTGGAGCAGTCAATGTTGATTCACTGTGAGGACTACCTATCACTTAATATGGGAGGAGAAAACCAGGGGGTAGGCTGGTACTCTGGATAACCGTAACCATACTTTCGTGAGCCAACCTCGACACACTACACCGCACACGTTGCACACCCTACCCCCACTGCAAGCCTATAGACACAGCAAACGTTGAACTCTGCACACTGCACACGCTGAACGCTACACGCTGAACGCTACACACTGCACGCTACACACTGCACGCTACACACTGCACGCTACACACAGCACGCTACACACAGCACACGTTTGAACACACGTGAGGGGACCAACCTCAAGAACACAGAAGGAAGGGCTCGCTGAACAATTCAGCCTGGTATCCAACAGGGCCTGCCGTAGCCACCCCCTGGTTTATAGGGGTCCCATACAAGGAGGACAGACTTGTTGATAAAATATCCCTATAACAGACAACAAACAGTAAAAGAGTATAAAATCGTTCGTCCCAACTCGCGCCAGACCAGTCCCTCAAACGGCGAGTTGGAAAAACAAAGCAAAACAAAATAAACAGTGCTCTAGGATGTAGAGTGGAGATCCGTCCGCCGGCGCCGTCCCTCGCTGGTCACGGAGGCCGGAGCGGACCAGAAGACCTGCACCAGATCCTCTAGACAGAACAGACAAACGATGCGTCAGGGTGATCAGACGTTACGGAATCCGACTCACTCACACTTACGCTAGAGTACGTCCCTTTCAACGGGACTCGCAGGCGTTGTAGGGAAACGACGGTACGTCCGAAAGGTCCTTCCTGGCTTGCGAAGTCTGGTCGCGTAGTCCTCCGGAGGTAGCGGGTAGTGATGAGCGGTCCGGGTAGTGATGAGCGGTCCGGGTAGTGATGAGCGGTCCGGGTTGTCGGCGTCCAGGCATAAATCTTTGTGTCCTCGGGCTGAGGAGCGCCCGAACTCCATGTTTTCGCCCCTTTTATTTCCTGGTCTCTTCTTCTGTGTACAGGAAACACTGAAAACACAACGTACACCCCAACCCACAGCGCCCCTAGGGGCAGGGAATATCGGCTCTAGCCAGAGTCTATTGTTCGGGATCTGGGGGAAAAGCAGTCTTTTTAGTTAATATACTGTTCCCCCCTTTAGTCGCCTTCCGCGACACTCCCCCCCCCTTTAACCATGGTCGCCCGACCTGGTGAATCAAGTATAGCGTGTAGGTCGTACCCCAAAGTTGCTTCGCTGGGAGCGACGAGGCCCCATTGTGTGCTGGTCCGCTTCCGAATCAGTGGACACGGATACCTCATCATTTAACACAACATCCTCATCATCAACCAACAGCGGATCATAATTAACAACATTCCTATCATTAATCAACAACGAATCATTGTTAACAACATTCCTATCACTTACTAACCCTGGTCCCCCCAGTGGTCCTACCTTGGGTCCCCAACTCAAAGGGTCGGGCAGTAGGGGGGTGAGGAGGCATCATTGTGGGGATGCTTAAGGAAGGCCTTGGAGGACCTATGGGAATGGAGGTGGATTGTATAGGGGAAAAACGACCGGGGGGTAGCATGGGGTGTACTGCCCTAGGCGAGACACCAGTGACGGCTGGACGGGAGGGGCACGGGGGCACTAGGAAACTGGGAAGATTGAACTGGGGCGGGACATCCACATTGGCCCCAGGTGGGCCTTCCTCTTGTACCTGCGGGCTGCCCAGCACTCCTGCTGGGCATGGGCGGAGGTTGTTCCGATGCAAAGTGCGAGTGGGCCCTTCTTCCCCTTCCGGACGAATGAGGTAGACGGGCTGTTCTGGCCGGGGTCGATCTAGCACAACATAAGGTGTGGGAAGCCACCTCGATGCCAGTTTCCCCCGCGCCCTTCTGCGGAAGTTCTTGATCAGCACTCGCTCGCCAGGTAGCAGAGGAACAGCCAATGCCCGTCTATTGTACCGTTTCTGGTCCCACGCCTGCCGGCGGGAGACGTTTCGCTGCACTCGGGCGTAAGCGTCCATCAGGGTATTATGGTGCTGGTGGACCCACTCTTCGAGGTCACCTCGCCGCTGGGGCGGGGTCACTCCATGGATCATGTCAATCGGTAGTCTGGCATGGCGTCCAAACAGAACAAAGTGGGGGTCATCCCTGTGCTTGCATGGACAGAGTTATTATAAACTTGTATCAGGGCTGGAAGTTTGTGATGCCATCGCGGGTGGTCTGTGGGATCCAGCGAGCTCAGCAATCCCAGAATTGTTTGGTTGAACCGCTCACATGCCCCGTTCCCTTGGGGGTGATACGGGGTGGTACGACTTTTTGTACAGCCATACAACTCGCAGAGTTGACGCATCAATGCTGACTCGAAGGCGCCCCCTTGGTCGGTCAGAATTGCGTTCTGGACACCCAAACGGCTGGATTAGGGCTGTCCATAAAGCTTTTACCGTGGTTGTGGCTGTCTGGTCCCGTGTGGGTACGGCCAGAGCGTAGCGGGAAAATAAGTCAGTAATAACTAAGATGTATGGGAAGGCATCAGCCGGTCTCCCAAGGATAGGTAATCTAGCCCTACTAGTTCAAAGGGATAGCTACATTTTATTGACTGCAGGGGTGCACGAATCTCAGGGCCGGCCTTACTTACAAGGCACGTAGGGCATTCTTGCGTCCACACTCGGACGTCCCTACTCATTCCTGGCCAAAAGAACCGTCGTCTTAGAATGGACAGGACCTTCTCCACTCCACTATGCCCCCGGCCCGGTGGTACTCCAGCCAAAGTCCAAAACAGCACTTAGGCGGGAGGATTATTTGGAGGCCTGTCACCCCAGTATCAGGTTCTAGCACCTGCCTCGTCAGGAGACCCTGTCCATCTTCAGTCGGTCCCACTCACGCAGTAGTTGGCGCATCTGGAGAGAGAGGAACGCTTGTCCAGGTCCGGTGGTAGAGTGCCCACTTCTACCCAGAGGCAGATCTGTTGGAGGTCGGGGTCCTGGCGTTGCCACTCCAACCAGGGCGTCTCTTCTGGGTCTCCCAGGTGGGTCGGGGGTTCAGCAGGGGTGGCCTCCGCTCTGTCCTCTGTCACCTGGACACCTGCACTCAGGGCCCCTGGGAGCCTGGACAACAAGTCTGCATTTTGGTTAGAGGCACCTGGCCGATACTTGATGTCGTAAGAGAAATTGGCCAGTTGGGCGGCCCATCTCTGTTCGGTCGCTCCAAGACGGGCGGTGTCGAGGTGTACTAACGGGTTGTTGTCAGTGAATACGGTAAACGTTGCACCCCAAAGGTAGTCCTTAAACTTTTCGGTTATAGCCCATTTCATACCGAGTAGCTCCAATTTAAAGGAGCTATAGTTCTGGTCGTTGCGTTCGGCCGGAACCAGGCTGCGGCTCGCGTAAGCTATCACTCGTTCCTTGCCATCCTGCACCTGGGCTAGTACTGCACCCAAGCCGTCCAGACTGGCATCAGTGTATAGCTTAAAGGGTAGATTGAAATTAGCAAAGGCCAGGATGGGTGCACTGAGCAACTGTTGTTTCAAGAATTCAAAAGCAGTTTGACACTCTGCGGTCCACGTTACTGGTGCCGAGGAGCGGCTGGCTGTCCCTTGGAGAAGGCGATTGAGGGGGGCAGCTAACTTTGAGAAGGAAGCGATAAATCTCCTATAATACCCTACAAAGCCCAGGAAGGAGCGTACCTGTTTGACAGTGGTGGGGACAGGCCAATCTTGGACCGCTCTCGTCTTCTCTGGATCGGTGGCCACTCCTCGGCCACTTACAACATGTCCCAGGTAGAGGACCTGTCGCTGGAAGAACTGGCACTTCTTGGGCTGCAGCTTAAGGCCATGGCTTTGGAGGCGTTCGAAAACCTGTTCCAGGTGTCGCAGGTGGGTCTCAAAGTCAGGGGAGTAAATGATGACGTCGTCCAGGTATATCAGAAGGTGGTCGTGTACCTTGTCCCCTAGGCAACGTTGCATCAGTCGCTGGAATGTGGCGGGGGCATTGCACAAACCAAAAGGCATCCGGGAGAACTCATACAGGCCCAGTGGGGTGACAAACGCAGTTTTCTCCTGGTCAGGGGGTGCCACCCCGACCTGCCAGTACCCACTGGCTAAGTCCAGCGTCGAGTACCATTCCGCCTGGTGGAGGCCCGTCAGGGACTCCTCAATCCTAGGGAGGGGAAACGAATCTTTATGAGTCACTGCGTTAAGTCTCCGATAGTCTACACAGAAGCGCAATGAGCCATCTTTTTCTTAACCAGGACTACTGCGGCGGCCCAGGGACTCGAACTCTCTTGAATCACACCACTGTCCAGCATACTCTTCAGCAGTCCGCGTAGTTCAGGGTACAATGTGGGTGGAACAGGTCTATACCTTTCCCGGATGGGGGTGCCGTGCCGGTAGGGATACGATGGTGCACGGCCGTGGTAAAACCAAAGTCCTCCTCGTGGGCAGAAAACACCCCTGGCCACTTTCGTAGCAAGGCTGAGAACTGTTCCGACTGCCCTGGAAGAAGTTCAGTGCTCTCCTCTCCCTGCAGTGGTGTCTCTCTTGCTGGGCCCTGGCACACGGGCCGCACGTCCACCTCCACCACTCCTGGGGTCGAGTCTCGTAGTACCAAATGGTTCCGCCCCTGGACGTCCCCGGGGTCAACTGAAGTAACGGTTGCCAATGCCTGTCGGTGGGGGAGAAACACAGGGAACAGCTGGGGGTTACAGATACGTACTGGGACTTTACCTCCTCGTGCCCAGCTCAAGGTCCGGGCCACTCGCCAACCGCGCTCCTCTGCTCCGGTATCGTCTGGGAGGTTTTCCACCAGAACGAGATGATCAGGGGAGCCTGCTACTGGGAAAACCTCAGTCCAGACGATCATCTCCGTGCGTGGGGGGATGGAGATGGGGCTCTGCTGAGTCAGCCTTGCCCTTACTTGAAGGGGCTCGTCTGGGGCCTGGATCCTCTTGCATATGGCAAATGCCTTGTCCCACGCCTTGACCGAGGCTTGGGGTACGGTGGACTTGAACGCCATTTCCCCAGGATGGCCATTTAGGAAAAGCTTCTCCCAACAGTCTTTGATCACGTTCATCCCTAGAAGGCCATACTCTGTGCCCATACAGCTGTCCTCTACAATCACTATCCCTTTGTTCTTGACCTCGATCCCTCCAACGGCAAAGTCTAACACTGCATATCCTACGTAGGGGATCCGCAGTCCGTTGGCGGCTTTGAGGGTTAGCCAGGGGATCCTTTCCGGGTCTTGTAGCAGTTCTGGAGCCACGCAGCGCTGAAATAAGGAGTAACTGAACAGAGTCACTTGGGAACCCGTGTCCAAAACGCAGGGAATTTTAACCCCATGGATCATCAGCTCTACTTGGGGCATTGGCCCACCAAGGAGGGCTTGTCTAGGGTCTCGCTGGGGCTACCCTCTTCGGTCACCTGCCCTACAGTGGCCGAGGAGCAGGAAAACCCGACCGGTTGGAACGTCGTCGTGGGCAGTAACGTTGAACGTGGCCAGCGACTCCACACTCAGCACATAGGGGGCGCCCTTGGTCATCCCACTGGAATGATTGGGTCTCTCGTCCCGTCGGTTGTCCTCCCGGGTAGGCTGGTAGTTACTTCGAGGGGCCAGGGCTGGTTCCTGCTGTAACTGACTGCGTATGTCCTCTACAATGGTCTTGCCCAGGAGGGACACCTGGCTTTGTATCTCCTGTTTCAGCTCGGCGTGGAGAGCTTCCTTCAGCCGGTCCCACTCCGATGGAGGGATGGGTCCCTGGTGTGAGGCTGTGGTGGTGGGGGCCACATAGGCCCTACAAGCCAGCGTTTCCCTCCTGGTTGTCTCCTTCTCCACTGCCTCGGCCTCGACGCAGAGAGCTCCAAAGGTCACCGTAGGGTTACGTCTGCCATGTCGCTCCAGCTCGATCTTCAGTGGGCCCTCCCTTAGGCCCTTAACGAAGTGGTCCTTCAGGACCTCGTCTCGAGGGCCTGTGGTGTCGGGGGAGCTCCTCTGCCATCTGGAGAAACACTCACAAAGACGCAACGTGAAAGTTTCCACTCCCTCCCCCTGTTCTTGTCTACAGGCAAAAAAGTCTGCACGGATGCTGGATGATGTCCCAGTGTCTCCATATAATTTGGTCAACTCCGCCAGAATAGTTCCCTCTGACTGTCTCCGTTCGGGGGGAAGCAACATGACTTGTCGGTGAGCTTTCCCTTCTAGCGCATCTAGCACAAAGTCTACTGTCTGACTAGCGTCTAATCCCTGTGCTCTGAGGTAGGACCTTACTCTAGGATTGCCATTTGCTAAATGGAGGCCCGTCGTCCTCGCCTGTGAATTTAGGGACCCAAGAAGAGCTCATAAACCATGGCATCATCACTGTGTTCATTAGTGGTCTAACAGACGCCTGTTCTTGGCTACCCCCTGGATGCTCTTCGGACTCAGCATGACCGTCTACAGACATGTTGTTGTGATGAATTGGGGATTTTATTAATACAATTTCATAAAACAAAGAGCACAAGTAAGTCAAATCTACCTATCACTTAATATGGGAGGGAGAAAACCAGGGTAGGCTGGTACTCTGGATAACCGTAACCATACTTTCGTGAGCCAACCTCGACACTACACACACCGTTGCACCCCTACCCCCACTGCAAGCCTATAGACACAGCAAACGTTGAACTCGGCACACTGCACGCTGAGCTACACACGCTGAACGCTACACACTGCACGCTACACACTGCACGCTACACACAGCACGCTACACACAGCACACGTTTGAACACACGTGAGGGGGACCAACCTCAAGAACACAGAAGGAAGGGCTCGCTGAACTATTCAGCCTGGTATCCAACAGGCCTGCCGTAGCCACCCCCTGGTTTATAGGGGTCCCATACAAGGAGGACAGACTTGTTGATAAAATATCCCTATAACAGACAACAAACAGTAAAGAGTATAAAATCGTTCGTCCCAACTCGCGCCAGACCAGTCCCTCAAACGGCGAGTTGGAAAAACAAAACAAAACAAAATAAACAGTGCTCTAGGATGTAGAGTGGAGATCCGTCCGCCGGCGCCGTCCCTCGCTGGTCACGGAGGCCGGAGCGGACCAGAAGACCTGCACCAGATCCTCTAGACAGAACAGACAAAACGATGCGTCAGGGTGATCAGACGTTACGGAATCCGACTCACTCACACTTACGCTAGAGTACGTCCCTTTCTGACGGGACTCGCAGGCGTTGTAGGGAAACGACGGTACGTCCGAAAGGTCCTTCCTGGCTTGCGAAGTCTGGTCGTGTAGTCCTCCGGAGGTAGCGGGGTAGTGATGAGCGGTCCGGGTAGTGATGAGCGGTCCGGGTAGTGATGAGCGGTCCGGGTTGTCGGCGTCCAGGCATAAATCTTTGTGTCCTCGGGCTGAGGAGCGCCCCGAACTCCATGTTTTCGCCCCTTTTATTTCCTGGTCTCTTCTTCTGTGTACAGGAAACACTGAAAACACAACGTACACCCCAACCCACAGCGCCCCTAGGGGCAGGGAATATCGGCTCTAGCCAGAGTCTATTGTTCGGGATCTGGGGGGAAAAGCAGTCTTTTTAGTTAATATACTGTTCC